>NC_137585.1:78872346-78902346 GCF_963210335.1 Falco punctatus | reverse complement strand
TGGCAATCTCTGCCCCTCGGAGGTTACCAGGCAAGGACAAGACAAGTGAAATACATGAATACATGCAGAACAGACAGAGGGGAAATTACAATTGAGACAATGAAGTAACATTGTCAGCATGACAGTCAGTGATCTTTGTATACCATCCCAACCACTGCCTATATCTAAATATGTCCCTGAAAAAGAAGAATGAGGTCATTATGGATGTACTCAATCAACCCACTGAAACCAGCTTATTATGAAAAATTAGAAAAATGGAAAAAATTTACCGAGCTGTTTGAAGAAAAGAGCTCAAAAAAGTTGATGGATAATTAAGTGCATAAACCAAAGGAAGGTTACCTACAGTTTCATTTAAGCAGTGTAACAAACAGGACATTCATCATTAAGGTAGAAATAAAAGGAAATAAGATGCATTCACTACTCACATTTGTTAAATTTCTCTATAAGAAATCAGAAATTTCATTTGCTAAATCTCTCTCTTACATTTAAATCCAACAACATATTCTGTTTTCGTTATCTGACATTTCAGATTTTATAATGTCTCTAATTACAACAGCTTTGCATCTTTACCTGCGTCATTCAAACAAATTAGACAAGTCTTCTTGGCGTATGTTTGCCAGGTATTACATCAGTTTGGTTCAATATGTGAACACTACTCTGTATCAATTCACTGGATTAATCCAATCTAATCTAAACTGGCTGATCTAATAAAAAAATGTTTAATTAGAATGCAGGAGGAAATTTCTTTCTATTCTTCTATATTGTTTTGGTAAGAAAACTCATCATGTGGTTGACTCCTCAGAAGGAACTCAGAAAGCTCGTATATACAAATATATATTTCCAGAGAATCTGGGAGCCCTTAGGAGAGTCAAAGGTCCATTACTTTTCCCCTTGGACAAGGAGGAGGGCTTGGACATGCTCTTCTCTCTTCCTTTGACAGCACAGCAATAGCTCCCCCACTTCACTGCCCTTAAGACTGAGTTTGCTCTTCTGTCTTGACATCCTTTATTTGATGAACACAGACATGCTTTTGGAGGTTACTGGTAATTCTTGCCATTGTAAACCCACTATTTTTGTTGTCCCTAAAACAGAGGTTATTTCTGTTACAGAAACATGAATGTCTGAATACCATAAGCCAGTTCACTAGCTACGTGCTAATATATGGGCCTGCAGAACCTGACTCAATGGATAATCTTCAGTCTCTTGCATTTTTGCACTTGTCCAGATGGTTGGTAGTGCAATTGCCCTTTGGCCTCTTAGAAGGTGTCAAAATTAACAAAGGATGGATTTACTAATTAATTACAGTAATGTGTAGATGCCTAAATTAGAAACTCCATTAGAACTGACACCGCACACGTATGGCATAAAAAGATCTGGCAAACACACAGTAGGAAGGAGCAAAAGGCAAGTACAAATGCAAGGGTTTCTGTTCACCCAGGGACTAGTCATTGCTGGGCTCACTGTAGACACCACATGGACATGAACTTCAAAGACAGCAACAGACATAGTGGATTTACATGTTTTTTATGGGGAACTCCTCTCAAGCGTAACGGGGAGCTTGGGAGAAAGCATGAAGGCGGCTGAACAAAAAATGGAGTAATCAGCAGTGGACGCTGGCATGGCTGGCAGAGTGGAAATGAAAGTCACGGTTTTGGTAAAACCATCCGGGATATGAGACTGTAGGAGAAAGGGAGAAGTAAGATATGGAAGTACTGGGAACCTGTCAGAAGTTCAAAATCCTCCTTTTACCCCCAGTTCTTTTGGTCTTATTATGGACGAGGAATCACTGCGCAAGAATGAAAAGACTAAGTCGAACTAGAAGTGACAGAATCAGAGAAGAAACAGAAGCAGAGATTAAAGATTAAGGGTTCTTGATGTTTTATGGTCTTTTGGAAGCCAGGACAAAACTGTAGACAACGGCAACAGAAAAGGGATGACTGCATTGGATAGCTCTGAAATCTGGGACTAGTGATTAGAATGAGATGGAATAATTAGAAGGAGATATAATAATGCAGGCATGAGAGAAAAGGAGAAATCAGATTTAGGACTGTAATGCTGATTTTCAGAGGTCTTCACCAGTTTCAGCAAAGGTTCCAGTCCTCTACCAGATCTTTCACTGAAATACTCAGCAGGATAAAAGATTCTTCTTAAGGATGGGGGGTGAGGGTAGGGGAGTGAAAATAACTTTAAGACAGTTGACTTCAGAGAGATTTATTTTCCTTGTTATTCTTGTATAGATCTGGGAAAAATTCTTTACTTTTTAGAAATGGTACCACCTACCAACACAGTAGAAACTTTTAGGGTGTGACTACCACTACTTTTACCACATGAATGTTTGAAATCACATTGACACTTTGCTCAGTCGTGAAGGTTTTAAACGTTTTTTTCCTCATTCAGAACCTAAAAATTAGAGCATCACAAAAATTTATGCTTAATCTATTTACTTTTTTTATTGTTTAGGATCACAGCAGTTCACTAGGTGTTCACTACTTTCTAAACACAGTCCAACACCAGCCAAACAGAAAGATACATTGCACGGGTTGTCCCACAGCAGAAAACTACAGAATAATGAAAATCCCACAGCTTTTATCAGACCTTCTAAACCACGACTCACTTTTCATTTTAGAAAGATAAAAGATGACCTAGAGGTGACCTCATTATTGGGCAGAATGGATCTTGGGGAGACCAGGATTCAAGTCCCTGTTGGCTGTTCATGTTCAGATGTAAACTGAGTAATTATTTGCATAAAATATGGATTACAGTCTAAAAGTATAAAGTTGTGTAGAGGTAGGTGGGAACCAGTATTTTTTGAGAGCAGTTCTGTTTATGTTATAGCTTCTTAGTTTGCATTTCATAAAACGACCTTTCATCTTTTCACCCTCTGCTAGGTGAACTCTCTTGCCAGCCTAGGCAGCTTATCACTGCTGTCAGGAAAGGTGTTAGCAAACAGTGTGCATACCCTACGTACATGCAGTTACAAACAAACAAGCAAATCTTACACTGTTCATTGCCAAGTGGGAACCATATCAACAATTGCAGTCTAAATACAATCAGGCTAGAATTCACATTAAAAAAAAAAAATAATAAAGACACCCTTCTTTCCAAAGCAGAGAATACCTTCTGAGCTGACTTTAAGAGGCGCATGAAACTATAAAAACAGCAAGTGTATTTTTTTTCCGTAATTTGTGTTCTAAACCGAGTTTTTCCACAGCAAAATAAACTTAAAGAAAATTACAAAGCTGAAACCAACAGCCACACAGAACAGAAATTTCGAAAATATTTCATCCAGATGCTTGGATTTATCAGTGTTATCAGTATCTCAGTATATATATCAGTGTCTCAAATTTATCAGTGGTTACTGATGTAATACTAGTAAAATACACATGATTTTAGGCCCAAAATGTTTTAAGTGGAGCTTCAAAAATACTAGAAAATAGTACCAGAGGCTGCCATGAAACTGGCATGACAGAAAACATTAACGATCTCAGTCTGCAGGGTGAGATCTGTACAAAGAGGGAAGAGTAGTGTGGATCTGCTAGGACAGGTCTTGGAAGAGTTTGAGAATATGGGGATGGGTCCTCCAAATAATGTCCAGTTAGAAGAATACGTAAAACTGCTTGGAAGTCAACTGACTAGCTAGAAACAAGATAAGATGACAAGGCCGAAGCTATGGAAGGAGGATGTCTGAAGGAAAAGTGATAATGCCTAAATGTTAAATCTAATTTTTTACAAGGTATAGCTTACCAAAGGAAAGAGAAATACAAAAATAGATCATAAATTGCCCTCCTGCCTCTGGAGGGTTTGCGAGGATTTGGCCACCACAATGAATGTACAGGGAAAAGAACAATTGGAAAAAATGGTCAAAGAAATATAGAGTTATCTAAGAAACTTGTCCTTTGGAAAAAGCTAAAAAACACATACAAAGACATGCAAAAGGAACAAGACTGCAAAAAGACTGGCAAGAGCAGAGTTCCTGAGGTAATATCAAAACTGTCACTGATCATTATCAGGGAAGCTGAGTGTCACTGGTGCTGCAAAGAAGGACGAACTATGAAGAAAGATGTGAGTGCATGAGAGAAGGTGAACCTGAATGGTTATAAAACAAATTAAGAGACTATTATTAAAAAAAATATATACAAAAAAATACAAACACTGGGGGGAGAGGGGAAATTGCAAGACTGAAAATGCATGGTTAGAGTGCCAACATAACTGTGTGTGCTGATTATCAGCAACAGCCCACCTCACCACCCCAAATCCTAAACAAAAGTTACAGTATTTTACAACCTGTCCTAACAGTTGCATTCAGTTTTAACAGCAAGTGAAATCTAAGGCATCGCTTCCACGTTGCTTTCTGTTCACATGTATAACCATCACCTCTGATAACCTGTACCCTGTTAAAAGCACCAGCACCAAAATGTTCTGATAACCATTACAAGGAGGGGGAAGCAGAAGCAGAAGGGCTGTGGGAAGAAAGCAGGCCCCACAGGCATGTAACCCTGGCTGCTGCTGGGTTAGAAGTGTTTTTGCTTTTCTCTGTTTCTTGAATAAAATGCAGGTTATGTGGGTGAATATACATTACTTCTTCACCTACTGACTGAAAATGCAGTGGTTTGTTTTTCAGAAACGTTAGTTATAAACTGGTAGGGCTGCTGGCTATGCACGCACATAACTGTTATTTTGATATTTGTATTTTCAATTAAATATAAAAATCAGAGGTCAATGAATTATAACATTCACTAAGAATTTCTGGTTGTCTGATAAATCACAGTTAACGCTTGTTCAGTTATTTATGTTTTAACACTATTTGATGTCCAAAACCTGTTCATCTAGTCCACTAATACATAACCCATTAGCACAGATTTCCCAGATAGTTTAAGAAAACAAATTTCAGCCTACAGAGTGTTTGCTGAATTGGCTTCTCAGATAATTTATTAGACATTTGTGTTTTGTGACTGGTCATTTAAATCATATAATATTGCTTTCACTCCCTGGTTGAAAGCTTGAGGGACTAAAACTTCTTAGCTTAAATAAGAAGCAACAAAGGAGAAAGAGCAAGTACTGTTGTGTGGGCATAAGTAATTCTGTTGAAATAGAAAGTTATCCACTCTGAAATAAAAACACAGCATTGCAACAATAATTGATTTCATTAATTAGAAATGGGAAGAGAATCAAATAATGTTCAGCATTCAAACATTTTTGTTGTAAACTCCAGTGAGAAGACTTTCAGCTACAGAAACCAGCATTAATGCATATACACTATTATTTAATCAAGTTTTGTATACTTCTTAGTATTGATTTTAAAAAGAGTACCTACCTCACATAATTTACAGGCTGAATGCCTGGTGAGCAAGGTATGCAATTTGCTCCCTGATTCTCTGAACCCAGTTTCTAAAACCTGCCAGTCATCATTTAACCAACTAAAATGGGCAGCTGCGTTAGAGAAGTGATTTTTCACACAGAACCTAATGGCATCTGAACAAATATGAATAATATCTGAAAAACCATTTTAGCAGTTAGTAGGGCTTGAAAACGTCTCTGAAATTTATTTGCTTCTGGCTGGCTTGTGATGTTATATCCTATAGACCCTGAGCAGAAGCAGTATGCTACTGCCTTGCCTTGAAGTGACTTCTAAGGAAGATGGTAACCCTTTCTTTGGTGGCTGGAAGAAGGCTACTCCTTGAAAAGAGGATTTTCCTGGTAAACTTGTGCAATGCATAGTTGAGATAAGGATGAGATAGGGACAAAGCCACACAAGCTCTCAGTGTGTTCCCTTCCCTTTAGTAGTATATACAAGGACAGTGGCTCTAATGAAGCAATTTCCTCCCTTGGGCTGCAAGCCATGTGCCTTGCTACCTTGACTAGCCTTATGTAATGCTATTTGAAAAATCACCTGAAATTCCTATATCTTCAGTAACAAGAAAACCTTGAAAAAGGTACAGAAGTGACCAGAGAGAGATAAGGAATAGTTCGAATTCTTCAAAGTCTAAAGAAAAAAAAAAAAAAAAGAGACATGGGTGAGGGTTAACACTATGTGTGTAATGAAATACTAATTATAGTTACATGGTTTGGCTTTTTTGAAGGTATACAGCTTTTTTAAAACATATTAATCTGCATCTTCCACTAGTGATACGCCATCCTGTCTTTATGCATAGCAGTATTAGAAGTATATCTTAACGCAGTACATGCATTTCAAATGATGACATGCCTAAACTCAATGTAGAGTTAAAAAAAAAAACATTAGGTCTGTTAAAAGTAAAACCAAAACCCATTCTCTTTTCTCAGCCTCAGACAGAAATTAATGAAGTCATCAGGGTGCTGAAGCAATCAGCAAATGCAAATGCTACCTTAAGGATTGCTTATACTGCAAACTTCAAATAGAAAGAGGTGGAAACAGGAGCTACCCAATCACTGGCTAACTGGGACCATAAGTGTGAGATTTAGAAACACTATTAATAGGCAACTGTTAGAGAACTGGGATTTTTTTTTGTTTCCATTTTCAGGAAAAAAAAAATATCCCTCCAAGCTTCAATGCTGTGCGCAGTTCTGCAGAAAGACATACAAAAAACATGAGTAATCACAGGTGGTTTGTTGGTTTAGAAAAAAGGTACAGTGTTTATCAGATACATAGTGCAGCTCCTTAAATTTGCAAAGATGACTGTAATTCATTCAGAGTATTAGAAGAATATAATGCCATTTTAAATTAAAAAAATATACACGTCCTAATACAACCAACAGGGTTAAGCAGCAGTAACAACCCGGAGGGACAACAGGCCATAATTTCTAACTCTCTTGACACTGGAGGACTCTTCATTGTTATCTCACTCTTAAACTAATACCATTTTAAACTATTTATGATCATAAAACAAAGTCAGTGATCAATTTTAAATTAAATTACCCATCTACCTACTGAATAGATGAACAGAAATACATTTTCTAGAGGTCAATGGAGTTGAGTTTCATGTTATCAATTCAAAAAAAGATAATATATCCCAGCAATTTTGAAGGCAAGGGTTTCTTTCAGAATCTAAGATGGAGGAAAAAATACTTTTCTCTTAAGAAGTTTTTTTTTTTTTTTTTCCTTTTACCAGAGCCCCTTTCATGCTGTTTGAAAGATGGAGGAGGGCATAACCAGCATAGAGGCATAAACTATGTTTCCCATGCTACAGGGAAGAAGATATATAATTTTTTCTGTGAAGTTTTTCTACAGTGTGCAGAAAACCAGAAACTGCTTTTCCAGTTTTCAATGCCAGGTTAGGCAAGAGGAGGGGTGGGTTTATTATCATCTGCATCACAGAAAAGGCTGTCTTCAGCACGAAAAAATGGCTGAACTGTCAGAACTTGGCCAACAATTCAGGAAGGCAAGTTGATAGGTCTCCTTAAAACAGCAGAACTGAAAAAAAAAAAAAAAAAGTAAATGCAAAAGAAAACCTTCAAGGTGAGGTAAAGACAGGGATCCTAACAACTCTGATGGCACAGCAACCATGGCCTTTTCTCTGGTCCCTCAACTGCCATATGAAAAGAAGAGGGCAAGGAGTGACTGAATCCGACAGCAAGGAAACACAGTCTCAATCATACATATTATTGGCAAAAAGTTGTCTTCTAATTAAACTAAATGTAGTTATGTAGCAGCTGAAAGTGAGCTAATGGCAAAGTGAGGAATCCTCCTAAAAAGAACAAGCTGAAACCATCATAAAAAGTTCCAATAAAGAAAATGCCTTTTAGCATAGCAGTTGTTATAAAAATATATCCAGATAGGGGCTGTCCTGTACGGTAATCTTGACTGACAACAAATAATATTTCAGAGATTTACATCATTTTTTGACTTACCCCAGACAAATCATCTGTGGTGTAAAGAACACTACTGTAATGTGGATGACACTACAGCCACTGAATATTCTCTAGTTATACTGGAGAGTATGCACAGTTGTTTTTTCTATTATTACTGAAACCTCCACAAAGCTAAAATATTCTTGGCGCTTTAGGAAACAAACTCTCTTTTCATGGTACTGCCACAATACCTTGTATAATGGGGATGAAGAACTTGAATAAGTTTTAAGGCCCAGTAATACCAATAGTTACAATAGCACATCACATCCAAGCCATTTTTTAAAAGTACTGCTGCTATCTACATCTGAGGAGGACTGCAAGATCCTACTCCGTTGCATATAAACGGTCAACATCCCCATATCACAGAACATCCCTACCTACTTCTATTATATTTAATTATTTTTTAAAAATGTGTATGGTCCTGAACATGTAAATCTGTCCGTGTATGTTTAAGAAAGATACTGAACTTGTATCTCTTCCTCAGAAAGAAGCTGGAATCAGGTAGCATGCATCCTACTAACAGTGGAAGCACGTTAGTTTTCAATAGCTAGTTTAAAGCAACAAATGTATGTAGTTTTCAAGATACTCACTTTTTTTTTTTTTTTTTTTAATATGGTTCTGTAAGGTGGTATCTAAATTCTTATGTATTCTAACTGGCATCATGAAGATCAGGATTATCAGTCTTTTCATCAATGTCTACTAAAATATATGCTAACCTCTTCTATTAACAACCCTGTTGCAAAATTGTGGTTGGAAGCATTACAGGGACATATACCTAGAGACTGACAGAGGTTGATAAAAACCAGGCAAAGCCTAGTCTTCTGTCCCAAGAAGAATCAGGGACTAACAAACTAGTTTCTATGTTTTGTGTTATTGAGGTAGTTCTCATGATGGCTGTAATATGATATTTTCTGTCCAAAAAGCTGCAATCACTACCCACCCAATGGCAACCACAATGCTCACTGTATTTCAGTTCAAAAATCACTGTTAACTTGTGCTTTCTGATCTTTATTCATGTTTAAATACTCTAATATCAGCAGAAAAGGCAACTCTACTGTAAAGTATGTTTCAATGTCAAATAAAGTACCTCTTTGAATGACCTATAAGCGAAAAATCAAAGTGTTCTGAAATAAAATCGTTTAGTATTAGAGGAAATGATGTTGTACTGTAAGATCCTCAATAGCATCTTATACTAATATTTCTGTTCTTTATACGGTCTAAAAAGTGTATTTGATTAAATTAGGTCAGAATATTTGCTTTCACATGGACTTTTCTTCTTGTATTTGACTAGAGTTAATTAGGAAAATGTTAAAAGTTGATACCCATTTTTCATAAAATAAAAGGTATCTATTCAAAATCAGTACTTTATAACCGAAGTTCTCTAATGTTTCTAGTTATACCTGCTGCAATGCTACTGAAAAATTGTATATAATTTTCACAATAATCAGCATTTTTTATTTACAACATAAAATATTTTCCAGTATTTTTTATATATTAATGGGAATTCCTGTTATCCAAAATATATTCTAGTAGGCACAAAAGACTATTTTCTGTGATGGATACTGGTTAATGATGACAGCCTTAACACTTTGCCAAGTGCAATTTGCAACTCGATTTCTTAAGCAAAAATAATACCCAAAGATGAAGCCACTTTGAGTAGTTTTTACATTAAATCATTTTATTTCCAAAAAGTACAAATGGAACTATGTTTTATTGTTATGACTCTGAAAGAAATATATTTTTAGGTCCCCTTATTCTTGCAATGATTGCTACCCCATCGTACAGCAATTGGTTTAAAGATATATCAAGAAAAGTATGGGCAGTTTCTGGCTGGCTATTTAAACTGCAGGCTTTACATCCAAGACATTACTGCTGATCGATTTACCTTTTGATTAGAATTCAAAAAACGTGTGGGAACAATATTTTAAAACCTGCACTTTTGAAATCTCATTGAACTAATGAGGCAGATCAAGGGACCGCTGCTATATTCCTAATGCTTTCCATTTCTTGATCCTCTTCAAGAGCTTATTTTTAAAAAAAGAGTTCTGTATTTTTTGTTCAGTCATAATCAAATAGGAAATCAATGAACAGTCATGCCCTGGGCTGCTCTAATTTGGATAGCTGGTCTGAAATGATGCTGTTTTTCTTTACATACGAAGCAAAAATCCTCCTAAAATAAAGGATGCTGTTGATTCAAGAGGAGATGAACATCTACCCTGCTTGTTTGATGGTGACCTAAACATCCTGACCTACATTTGCCCCTGATTTCTTACTTCAGTGGGTGTTTTGGGTTCGAAGATGATGCAAGAAAAGGCTCTGAATTTCCACTTGTGTCATACCACTGATACTGACTTTTGCACCGGGCTATTAGCAGCCATCACTACTTATTATTGCTTGACCCTGCAAAGTGCTGCAGCTCCTTTGGAGAATAATGGTGAAGAAGAATATTTAGAGATCATAATTAATGCCATCATACTAAAATATTTAAACATTAATGACTAATTACATCAAACCAGGCTCTGAAGCACCTTTCAAAAATAGTTCAGCTTCAGTTACTAAAAACATTAGGCATCTTGACAAGATTTTTAACAATACTTCCCATGCAAAAAATCAGTTTTCAACTGCAATTCATGGGGGATATTTTATATAAAATTGTTTTCCAGTAACAGGCCTAAAGAAAGAACCTGTAGGTCAAACAAGATCTTACAGGCATAGATATAAGAAAGTTTACTTATTTTAAAAATGCACTTCTTGGAATACTGCTGTATCTGTTAGTATGAGAAATAAAGAACTGATTTATACTTTTCTTACATGTTAGCTTATGTTTGTGGTTAGATTTAGACATGTTTGTGTCTGATCGTAAATTTAGTACTTTTAACAAGAGTTTTCCAACAAGAGAGCTACACAAGACCAAGCTGCTTACAAAGGTTTATGGGTAAAGAAGCACAAGCTAACATTTTGGGATACACTTTGCCCTGTGGCTAGAAGAGACAAGTATGGATCCTGAAACACAAAGGCCTATTTACCTATTAGGCAACAGCTGATCAGCAAGGAAGCATATGATGAATCATAGCGCTGATTGGGCTAACCTCATGTATATGTTACGCTACTCCCTTGATGGACAGATGATGGTTACTGATGAGGTTTTATGGATCTAATCTAAACCCCTAATGAAGTATCAAACTGAACATGTGCATCATAACGTTCATTAATACCACACAGGAAACAATTCAAGTGGTTGCCAGTCATTTGTGATACTGCTACCAAAGTCTCACCAAAATCAACGGATCCATAATGGTGAAAGGAAGAGAAAGATCCTAAAGCTATTACGGGCAAGGAAGCTAAAACATACATTCTTTTCTTTCTTTTCTCAATCTTTTCATTGTACCATTTCCAATGGTTTTAATGAGGGCTCAGTCACAGACTGCCTTTAACTCCAGCCATTTTCCCAAATGAAGCTGAATAAATCTGTTACCACAGCAATGAAGACTGGTTGTCTGCTGTGTTCATGACGTATGTTGGAGGCACCCTGTTTTGCCCAAATATTGAAAAAGCTGTGAAAAGGCTGTTAGCACAATTATTCTGAACATGGATTCCAAGAGGGAAAAGCATGACAACTCCCATGACGATCACTGGTGATTACAGTAAGAAATATACACTTGGCAGTCTGCCACAAATCGGTAATTGTTTATGTGAGTATCTTTGATTTATAGAAAAGAAGAGAACCATCTTTGTCTAGTTTTTATATCAGTTGCTATGGAGGCTCATCTGCTAGTAGTGAGAACACAGGGTGAAATTCAGACCTCACTGAAGTCTAGGGCAAAAATCTAAAGGTAATGAAATGAGGATTTTGTATACAGTCTTGTGGTTGTTTAAGATTTGGTTTTGTTGTTTCATGTTTCATTTTTTGGTGTAGTTTTTTTGTGGGGTTTTGGGGTTTGGTTTTGTTTCTGTGTCTGAGATGAGTTACTCAGATTGGTTATAGCAACTTAATTAATTTTCTAATACTTTGTTTACCTCTTATCTCTCTCCCCATTCACTTACCTGCTCTGTTTGCAAGTTTTGTTAGCTCTAAGAATCCAAACTGCATGAATGCATGCATCTGGAGCTGGATAAAGTTACAGGGCATTTGATAAATTTATGAGATTTCCTTTTAAAACATTATTGAACTCCACAACCAAGGACCAATTCTTTAGTTCTGTATTCATACAGCAAAGTATAGAGACTGTATATGGCTTAAATAGCATTTATAAAATCTGTTAAGCTATTAGTTCATACAATATTGAGATCTTACATTTTAGCATAATCTCAAAATATAAAACAGCTGACACATTTCTGTAAAGATATTACGCAAAATTAAATATTTAATTTCACATAATATCTTCAGAACACTTCAATATTTAATAACTACTCAGTTGGAAGGTTCTCCTTGTATTGGTAATGGCAATGTAAAAACCAGATCAAAGATCCCCTCACATAAACTGGGATGCCATAATCATAAACACAGAAGTTATAATTCACATAATAACTGAGTCTGTTTTGAAGTACATATTAAAATTAGTTAGATTTATAAAAGTCCTTCTTGACCACCCAAGGTTTTCTAGAGCTGCACGTTTAACGTAAAACAGCATACTAAAAATGTCACCTAAGGCAGCCTCAGTCCCTTCTTCCTGAGAACTTGGTTGGAACCCAAGTGAAACAATTGTAAACTGAGATTAAATTATATTCTGTGTATCTCACAATCATAAAGTCTTATGATTTCTTTAGCTACATTATACAGCCATAACAAGGCAGAAATAGTCTTGCTACGAAATTCCTTCCGTGTGTACATCAGACTTAGAATATAATGGGACAGCAGTTTTCTTAGGATTAATACACTGCATTTGTCTTACTTAAGTAGCTGAGTAGAACCTTCTTATAATCATCTGGTTCGTGATCTTTAATTAATAAGTGCCACTTTGTACATTTTCTTCTCTACATCCAATGCTACTAGCAATACCATGTGATTTATCTGGACAATGACAACTATTTAACATAAATGAAGAAAAGAATACTGAAATTCCCAAAGAATTACTCTCACTTAGGCTAACAGACATACACAGGTATTTAACACTCAAACAGGTGGTGGAAACCATAAATATGAAGAAATTAATCTGTTTGTGGCTATCTCACAGATAGGTAGGTTTAAAATAGCTATTTTAAAAGATAGATTATTCAATTTTTCAACTGTATAAACAAAGAACTACAGAATATTTATTTACATACATAATAAAGCACTTAAGTAAAATATGCTTAGTTAAACAGAAAAATGCAACAAGTTCTGTCATTCAGCACAGTAGTCAAGTGCTACAAGGCTACCCTCACCATATGAAATTGTTTTTATTGTACCACTATATTTAGGGTACTAATGGGACAAGTTTGAAGTTGCCTTTCTTGCAGGGCATTTGCAACAGGTTCTTAATAGGAGTGCTTTTTACATAAGATTTTTACTCCACTTATTTGTATTTATTTTTAAAAGATCACAATGGGGTCTGCATCATAGGCATTTGCTATTACTACCTTCTTACACACTGCCAAGAGAGATTCCTTAGTAAACATGTAGCTTAATGTTTCTAGCTACTGCTTGGGAACTGCTACAGATCAACAAACTGAATCAAGTCAACCCTGTACCTCTGTACAAGTCACAAAAATATTAAAGGGCTCAGCACACAGACTTCTGAAAATGAGAAATATCTGGACAGAAAAACTATGAAGTCAAGTTTAACTTGGTATCTTTACTTCTCTGGAAGACTATGCTTGAGAATCATGACAGGATTTTAATTACGGATTTTTAACAAGTCTGCTTTTCAAGAAAGAAATTAGAAGACATCTATTCAGGAAGTTATAGTGATGGTCAGGTCACACTCAGTAAAAATACCATTCACTATAGTCTGGGATATATACACATGCAATTATTTTTTTTTACAAATACACATCTGAGAGAGTTTCTTGGCATGATTTTTTTTCTCTGAAGAGCTTATTTACTTTAGCTTTACTATGATACACTCATGGAATATGAACACACCTAGCACTGATGTTTTCAAGATTTAAGCCGTAGGTGTGTTAATCAAATTCAGATAAGCACAAGCCAGGAATCACACCTGGACCTGGGCAAAGAAAAACCATGTCCCTGTATCTCAGGTTGACGTGCTGGTTAAGTTTTGTTCTCAGTCAGAGACAGACTGAGCTACAAATTAAGTTGACTTCTTAAATCTAATCCCAGCTCCACCCTAAAGTGCTTTTGTAAAAAGGGATATGTATTTTAATAAAATAAATTATCATGCATAAGGTACTAACTTCTTTATCAATAAAACAAACTTGTTTCCAGTCCTGCCTATCAACAAGCCACAGGAAAAGAATATAATTAGCCATGTGAGTTTCTGTATCATTTTTGATTTACCATTATCCCCAAAAAAGTTCTCCTTTTATGTAGGAATTATGGGCAGTTAATAAAGGGGAACCTGAAACTGATTGCCAAGTATGGATCATGTTTCAATGCCAAAGAAAAAATAAACAGTGCTACTCGGTTTTCCTTAGTGAAATTTTCCTGGGATCCTGTACTGCAGTTACGCTTAAGTGAGGAGAATCACTTTGCCTGAATATAACAGCTCAGCAATGAATCATCATTGTCTTGCTTTAACTAAAAACCAATACCATCAAGCCCTTTCACCTTTCTGCAAATGCATCTAGGACACCTTTTTCAAACTTAGGTGCCTAAACCCAAGACACCCAAATAAGGGACTCTTAAAGAGTGCTGAGCAGATACAAAGCCATCTAAAATCAATGGTCTGTATTCATCCCTGAATACAATTGATTCACATCACCCAAGCAGCAAAAATGAAGCATAAATCTTTCCTACTGAAATAGCCACAGATTGCCCCAACAAAATAAAACCTCTGGTAATACAGAACTGGATGCCACGAAGAGAAGGTTGAGCAGATCCTTACCTGATCAACAATCAAGAAGGTGTGGGACCATGCAAATGAACACAGCGCTATAAAAATATTACGCTGCTGACTTGTTGGAAATTACTTTTTTCTCTTTGACTCTTTTTCTCCTGCAGCTTTGTTTCTTTGAATCACAATGCAATGCTAACTATTTGTTTTGCAACGCCTAAGGGAATGTATGTATTGGCTGTAGCAACTAGACTGTACTGAATTTTTTTTAGGGGATATTACACAGCTATTAAAAAATCCTCCAATTCTGCTAATGAGGAGAAATGTTCCATTTTACTTTGAAAGGAAATCTCTAACACAAAATGTTCCAGTATTCATATTGAGTGAGAGTGGCACTAAGGAGGACTGTAAAATATGCCAATCTTACTTATTTTTTTTTAGACATAATATTAAAAAAGTATGAAGTCATCCTTCTAAGTATTTTAAGATAACTTTAATCTAAAAATAAATTGGGTGCTGTTCTCACGCTGAGGTATTTTTTCTAAAATTGGGCAACATGCTTCTTTTCAACTTTGTCACTGGCTGCTTGAGTCACTGACTCGAGTGAGACACCCATATTCATTTGTGAATGAAAAACATCAGTAAAATAACAATCAGTCCTGCCAAACTGAGTAGTCTTCTTATGAAAATTTGGGAATATTTATCCATGAAAAAATGATTAGTTTAGAGCATGATAAAATTAGAACACTCCTTACTACTTAAACTGGGGGGAGAAGGGAGACGAGGGAGAAGGGAGACAAGAGGGTATTAGTTCTTCTTTTTTTTTTTTTTTTTTTTTTTTAAGATATATTATTAGATTTTCTGCCAGTTTTGCGGTTTTTAAGGCACTTCAGTTACACTAGACTAGACCTACCTGCCTGGTCTTTCTCTTCTCACATAAGGCACTTAAGGGAAATTGGTTCATCACTGTTTTGCAACCCATCAGAAAATTACTACTAAAAAAATGAACACTCAAGTATATTGAGTGTCGTGATTTTAAAATCTTGATTCAACACACATGTTCAGCTTCCACAGTATACTAGTTAATATTCAGAATAAATAGGTTTGTAAACAGTAAGTCTCCTACTTTCTATAAAATGGAGGAACACATCATGAAAGCTGTAAACTAATAAATTAATATAAAAGTCACTGAAAACTGTTACAGCACAACTGGGGCAGGAACCAAAACCTACTTGTATCTCACTAATGGCCCAACAAGCTTTTAAGAAAGCTGCACACTCTTCTGTCTTATGTTAATGACCTAGGATGCTGTCCTCAGAAGTAATGAACACTTTATATTCCAGGGAAACTTGGGGTTTGAGAGCTTTCAATAATTTTGAACAGAAATTTTACCTAATGCACTTCTTCAGGCTTTTATTTGTCTACCTTAAATTATTTCAGCTTCCTATTCTACCCCACCCTATGCTGTCAAGAAGCTCTACAGCCAAAAATTAAGAAAAGAAATCTCAAGCACTTCTTTCTTACTTCAGCTACATGCCAAAGCATGTTAAAAAAGCTCCATTATAATTCTGTAAACCTTTATTCATTCACGGAAAACATGCAGCTACTAGAGTGAACCAAGGCTATGAACCTAAGTTTCCAGGCCAAACTTCACTATTTATAAAAAAAATTATGAAAAAACATTTCCAGGATGTGGAAAAATACAAGAACTTTGGCCTTAACCATTTAAAGTCATTGACATTAGAAGCTATGTGCAGACTGTCAGGCTGACGGACCATAGTCTGAAGGTTGGAGTACAAAATTAGTACAATTCCACCAATCTAGTATCATAGCAGATGATGTCAGAGGAAAGTTTTCAGAATGACTGAAGCTAGAATACTGTATTTATGTATTTACTAGATTTGCAGTTGTTGGTCATTAGTTGTTCAGTACCATACTGTCACATTTAGTCACTCACAGATGGGGAAAATGTTATAATTTCCAAGATAAACTCCAATTCTGCCTTCTGCAAGCTCTTTTTCCTCCTGTTTCTGCTTATCCCTTTCTGTCTCTGCGTATTCTTTTGGCCTTCCTTCTGTATTGCGTTGCCTTTAACAACTCCCACAATCAGTCCTTACGGATTGTTTATTTTCTACCTTTTGCAACACAGGTTCTGATATTCTGCTGTTTAAAAACAGTTAAAGCTTAAAAAAAAAAAAAAAAAAAGCAAATATAATTTCTGTGTCAGGTCTCTCCTTTTCCTGTTGTAACTACCAGAATGGTGATCACATATTCAATGTTTGCAAAGATATTACACTTGAATTTCAGAATCAGCCTATTTCCAAATTGTTCATCCTCACAAAACACAAAGCTAAACCTCTCATTTTCATTCCAATCCCACCCTAGCTGTAACAGCTAGACTTCTAGTTTTACCCCTAAAGATCACCATACATAAAAATGCATCAAAATAACAATTTTCAGCAGACTGTTAGAAATAGACTGTTTAACCAGGAATAGAAGTTCATAACATCTCTATTTCACTGCTATGATCTTGACATCTAATGTTTTGTGCATTCTGGGGAATACCATAAAATGAGATAACAGTGAGGAACAGGCTTTATACAGCAATCATAAATGGAGTGGAATTCCTAAACTGTTCATTCCCAGATATCGTTTTCCATTTTTCCTTTTTATATTTGTTATTAGTCTTTGTTGCTTCAACTACTGAAAGCAGAGCTATCAGTGAATTGTGGACTGAAAGCATAATAATGAGTATTTTTTTTTAATAATGTATGTAAAGTTTCTTATGGATATAGGTTCCTCTATACTTCTTTATTCTCAATAACCTTTCCTCCACTCTTTCTGTATTTGCTGCCTCTATATTCTCTGTAACTATTATCTTGTTTCTTCCATACCTTCCTCTTGTTCCTCCTGTAACACAGTAGCTGATCCTGCCTCCGCAGTGTTCTACCATCCTCATACAAAATTACTGCGTTTTTAAAGAATTTTAAACAAAAACTCTATCTTTCGCCTAAGTCTTCAGCCTTGGTAACCACCATAATAGTCCATCCTTGAATCCTCCTGTCTCCTCCATTCCCTTCTCTCAATTCAATAAAGACTAGCAGGACAATTATTTTTAATTATCAACCGCCTACACATGTAAGCACGCTGCAGAAGCACACCCAGAAGCAAAAGGAAATTAGGAACATTATTTTAAAAAGCAAAATACCATTTCCTACCAATTTGCAATGTAAATCTTGCAGAACTGTCCTGCATCAAAGCCCGCATGATGCAAGTAGTACTGCTCTTCATCCTGATCCAGGGTCCATCCTGCTTCTGCCAAAGACGGAAAGATTCCTCATCTCACTTCACTTTTAAAAAGCCTGCGCTCCCTGAATCTCCCAGTCTTCCCATGTGTGGTGCTGGGGCACGGAAGAGCTGAGTGAGCACTTCCTCCTCCTCCCAGGGCACTTTAGGAACAACTGACTGGCTCCCATTTTTATAATCCAGCTTTTCTAAATCCCTAATTAGAGACCCTACTTTGATGTGGGTATCTCAAAGCTGGTTTATAACTTATCTTTGTAATTTTGTCACTAACCTGCCTTCTCCACACCTACCCAAAGCAATGGCACAAAAATGGAAAATAAACCATTTCTAGCAGGATCACCACATTGTACAACTACTTCATGAGGTCCTGGGCCAAACCGCTTTGGAGATTGGTGTGTTGAAAAAAGACAGTTTCAAACCTGAACTTTATATAAATGTTCAAAGTCTTCACCGCTAGTGTTTTTGAGTTTTTCTGCTAAAGATTATGTAGTGTGTTATGTAACTTGCCTGAAAATACGTGCGCAGGGAGGTATATGCCCAAGCTTTGATGTGCCCAAAGACAAAGTGCAGCTGTGAGAATTTGTAATTCAGCTCTCAGAGCTCAAGGAAAGCCTCTGTAACCCATCTCATACAAAACTGCCTTAGAATACCAACTGACGACTTTAAGTAGCCCAAAGCAAGTTTTCAAACCATTCCAGTTTTGTTTTCTCTCTCTCTGTGTAAACATCTTATTTGGTATATACTGCATTTATTTTCTTATCCATTGTAATTCTCATGGCCAGTGAAGAAAATACACTGAAAATACTGAAGGACAGCTTAGTGAAATGCATCGCTTCATATTCAGGGCATCAGAACTCTCTCTAAAGAGCATTAAAAAAAAAAAAAAAAGGCAAAAAATTGTTTTCATTATGAGAATAATATTTATAAAATTCAATCAAAAAACACATATGTTCTTGTAGGCCGTATATCCTTTGTGTGCTTTATAGCATCCCAGAGAGTTCAGAACATGCAATTGTTAAGAGAGAAGACATACACAATACCAAAGTATTCTCATAGCTTCCTTTACCATGTAAAGCTGTTCCCAAATAGATCATTTTACTGATGTGCATTACAGCAAGCATCTTTCATTGGAAACACTTCAAACAAGGAAAATTCCACAAGAGAGAAGGCTACTGCCTAATACATTGCAGCGATATGACCTCTTGACCGCAAGTTTTTTGTATGTGTATCACAAAAGGCTCTTGACACCTGTCATTTTCAGAGATTAATAAAAACATTTTTTTACAAAAACCCTACAATAGTGTTTGAGCCGAAACAGGTGAAATCAGATGCAGTGTAGTGCAGCACAGCTATTAATTTTAGCCCCTTTCCCCCTGTCTGTTTTAATTTTGGCTCATTATTACAAATCCTTACAGATAGCAGAGCTATTTTATTAAAATTCACCTTTTTTGAGTGGCTTCAGAGCAGAAATGCTACCCCAATTTTAATTTTATGAAAAACTCTTCCATAAATTTGATGTGCACAGCTAGCTAAAACTGCCTTTTAATTGATTCCTATGACTTCCATAAGATGCGAACGTAGGTACTGGAAGGCATCAGTAGTGGAAGGATTTCCTAGTATTTATGTAAGACTGTATAATCCCTGTAAAATCAAAATATATAATAAACATATTTTCTACCAATCCATAATTATTTAAATATTTGAAACATGAAGGGTCTTCTTTGAATTTTCAGTACTGTAACCTTTTTTGATGTTGTTTAGGCCTCATATTGAACAGGGACAAAATTTTACCCACAACATATAGAAGATCAGTATTTTGGTACGAATCAGCATGATAACATATTCCTTTCTACACTGTCATTACAACCTAAATTTTACCACCTCAGGTCTGTTGCTTGCAGTGTTTTGTGTCTATGAATGATTCCAACTGAGCACCTGACGGCTCCTGACGGCTCCTTCACACAGGAAGGAAGGGGGACAACCAACCCATACGGCTCTATCCCACCTCAGTCCTGAGAGGATTCTACATCCAAATTACTACAGGTTGTTCAAATTTTGAGAGATCATACATCTGAGGAGCATTACTGTGTCACGGCTGCACAACATGAAGTTTCACATCGATGTGCACAACTCCTGTAACAATGTTCACAGCTTCTACCACAGAGGCATTAACCTCATGCAGGCAAAGAACCACGGCAATAAAGTGTACAGTGCTAAAGAATGGTAATTTAAAAAATATACTTAATTCACTGTCACATATATACTGTGACTGGAAATACTTTTACAAGTATATCACAGTAGATGTGTTTGGGCAAATTAGCATAACGTCTATTTCTTAATAAACTCAGTATATTTTTATCAGAAAAAGAAGTTGTCACTGGGAGGGTGCAGGCAATAGTGCAAGCCTGCAATAACGAAAAAGCACTTCGGAAAATGTGATCCAGGCCACACATCACCCCTTTCTCTTTCCACTGCCCTATATCCTTCCCCTCCTCCCAGTCTGCTGCTCACCGTCCAAACCCACCCCAACCTCTTGCCCTGGCTGGCTTCTTCCATCTCATAGCTGCTTCCCTCCAAGACCTTCTGCCCTTGCCCAACTCCCCTAGCTCTGCTTCCCCTATGGTCACCCACCACTAACCCACCACCCAGCAACTGCTCCCCTCACCTTGTAACTTCTCAGACCCCTTACAGCTGCTGAGGGTATGGACAAGAGGTGCTGCCACCCCACAGCCCTGCCCTGTAGCTGAGCGAGTGCAGCGAGACGTGCTGGTGGGACATGCCAGGACAACTCGCTGCCCCTCACCTTCCACATGCTCAGTAGCTGGAGGGACTACCACCACAAGGGGATCCTTGCCTGAGTCACGTGCTTATCTCCTACTTCAGGTTGACCCCTCTTTCTGCAAAAAAGAAATCACTTGAGGTATGTTGTTTCTGCAACCAACTGGAAGAGCACAACACACTTCATCTTCCCGGCTGCGTGCAAGACCATCGGAGTCTACCTCCCTCCGAGGGCTAGGGAGTGAGCCTGGGGGAGCTGGCTCTTCAAGGTGCCTGTGGCCTTCACAAATATCTCCCTAAAACTTGCCTTTAAAAATACATTAAACCTCACTTTTCACGTTTAATGACCTGCACACCAGACAAACCTCAGAAACAATACCTGTCATCTATCAGGCCAAAGTAACACAGCAAATCTGAAGGGAGCTTTTCAATTCCACCATGAGATAAACTGAATCACATTTCTGATGATGAGTTGAAGCAGCTCTCCAGACCAGTCTGTTACCTGTTCAACTCACTCTGTTGGGTTTTTTTTTTTTTAAATCCCTAAACAAATACTTAGGCTATCGCACACACTGAAGAATGTGGAGGGGAGAGTCAACTCTCGTTTATCATAATATATTTGTGTCAGGTAAAAGTAATGTACTTTTAAAGATTGTGATACATTTATAAAAAGTAGCGGGGGTGGGGGAGGAAGCTCCAAGAGGCTTGTTCTGGTCCCTTGGCTATGCATTTTATGTTTTTCTCTTATTCAGCCATTTAACAGGATGGATTGATTTAAATCAAATTGTTTAAATCACCAGTTTTAATGACAATTTAAACCAGCATGCAGGAACTCTTGATTTAAAGAGTAGATTTTTAATCTTGTTTTGTATTTGCCTAAGCAGAAGTTCTTTGTCACTGATTCATTGAACCATTAGGCTATGCTGCTGCTCAATAAAACATGAGCTCTTACATTAAATTAGTTGTTTCTTTTTGCTATTATGAAATGCACATTTAAATTCTTTTTTTTTTTTTTTTTGCATTTGAGTTGGATATATTTTCTTATTTAGAAAATAATATTGCTTTATTTTTCATCTTGCTACACTGCATTGAGATGGAAATTAGAATTTGATTTAAAATAGTATTTTAAAAGTATTCTGTATTTATTAGATTATTAAATTATCTAAAGTTTAGTCATTTATTATACAAGGACTATTTTACTCTAGTGAGTGAACCAGTCAAAAATTTCTGGTAACCAGAGGTATATTTTCAAAAGCGGCCAAGGATACATACAGAACACATGAAGAAACACCCTCCTACAGTGTCTAGAATGAGTTAGGTGCTTGACTGCCACGGAAATAATCTGGAAAAGGAAAACAAGTTAGATATTCCTATTAGCTACCACTGGATTTTTCACCCTTGAATTAGCATGTCCACTGAGGGACAACAGAAATATTTCCCGTGCAGCAGAAACACATTTCTGGAGCAAAAAACGGGTAAGTACTAGAATTCACTCAAATTAAAAACATTTTAATGGTAGACACTGAAAGGGATGACATGGCAACATTTTACAAAGACTGACTAGACTCAGAAATTTAGCACGTCTTCCTTTGATTCTGACAGCAATTAAAAAAGTGGAAGCCTTCGTTTCATTGGAATTTGAAGAGAATTCACTGACGCAACAGGTCTGGTTTATCTGTTTGAATTCTTCTAATAGGCTGCAACAGTTCTAGACTATGTAAGTATTTTCATACTTTAAATGTTAAATTTATGCTGGGCTATTTTGAAAAAGAAATCCACTCCAATGTAAATAACTTAAACTGGAATTTTAAAGGTATACATTTTTCCCTGAATACTACTTTGGATCCAACTCATCTTGAAGTCTGCATATTAAGGCCTAAAAAATATTGAAGGCTGTATCTTTAAAGAATGCTGTGACATTGAGTGGTGATGTTTTAACTCATTCTACTATGTTGTAACAGAAAAAAACGTACATGGTGCAATACTCTACAAACTTTACCAATGAGTTTACTTATTTACTGCTAAGTCCTGCAGACCTTAAATAAATTATTTGTATAATTAGGGAAGAAAGGATGAGGGTAGAAAATTGAAAGACATTAACTGTACTGCTTGGAAATTTGGAGCAACTGTGCTATATGTTAAACATAACATTTGTCTTAAGTATGAACTTGTACCTTTTATGACTGTAAAATAGGATCCTTAAATTATACATTTCAGAAATACACAGGCTTTTATTCCATTACTCCTGTTAAGTTATTACCTTTGTATCAGTTAAGCTCTTTAAGTATATGCTTATTTTTAGCAATGCGTTACACGTTCTGTATAAACACAGCAGATAAGCATGTGCTTATGTCCTCTTCAATTAAGAAAGCTTGCTCCCTAAAGCACTTTCAATGTAAATTTATTGTGTTAAATTTATGTTATTCTTGTTCCTACTGTTATGCATCTCCTACTGTTTCTACTGCATGGCAGTCCCAAATGAGTTATAATATTTAGTGTTAGCTGACATCAGCTGCCCAACTCTAATCTTAGAGATTACTGGCCAAACGCAAAACAAATCCATAGTGTCAAGGTATTTATCTTAAATATATTTTTACTTTTTATTTTCCTCAATGTTACTCCGTAATTGGACTCTTAAAAAAATGGACAATGCAATCTGTACCATAGAGCTCAAATAACACACAGATAAAAATTCTGCATATACTTATCTGGACCTGATTTATTTGGCTTTATTTATTTTGCATTTCTCAGAGTTCTACCACAACAGAAATCACACAGAATATGCTCCCTAATCTATATTTTATGCTGTTAGTGTTGACTGATTTGGATTTTAAAAGTAAGAGAGTTTAAGCTAGGCACTACGACTAAACTTGAGCAAGAACAATTCTGTTCTTAGCTATATGCTCACTTAGCATAGCATAGAACGGTTTGGTTGGAAAGGACCTTAAAGATTACCTAGTTCCAGCCCCTCTGCCATGGGCCATGGGCAGGGACACCTTCCACTAGACCAGGTTGCTGAAAGCCTCATCCAGCCTGGCCTTGAACATTTCCAAGGAGGGGGCATCCACAGATTCTCTGGACAACCAGTTCCAGTGTCCCACCACCCTCATAGTGAAAAATTTCTTCCTAATATCTGATCTAAATCTGCTCTCTTCCAGTTTCAAGACATTCCCCCTTGTCCTAGTACCACATGCCCTTGTAAAAACTCCCTCTCCAGCTTTCCTGCAGGCCCCCTTTAGATGCTCAAAGACTGTTCTATGGTCTCCCCGGAGCCTCCTCTTCTCTATACTGAACAATCCCAAGTCTCTCAGCCTGTCTTCAGAGGGGAGATGCTCCAGCCCTCTGATCACCTTTGTGGCTCTCCTCTGAACTTGTTCCAACAGGTCCATGTCTGTCTTATGTTGAGGGTCCCAGAGCTGAATGGGGTAGTCCACGTGGGGTCTCACCAGAGTGGAAGAGATGGGGGGAATTACCTTCCTCCACCTGCTGGTCGTGCTTCTTTTGATGCAGCCCAGGATACAGTTGGCTTCCTGGGCTGCAAGTGCACATTGACAAGTCATGTTGGGCTTTTCATCCACCAGCACCCCCAAGTCCTTCTCCTCAGGGCTGCTCTCAATCTGTTCTCTGCCCAGTCTGTATTGAAACTGGGGGTTGCCCCAACCCATGTGCACGACCTTGCACTTGGCCTTGTTGAATTTCATGATGTTCTCTCAGGCCCACCTCTCAAGCTTGCCAAGGTCCCTCTGGATAGTATCCATCCCTTCCCTCCAGCATGTCAACCACACCACACAGCTTGGTGCTGCTGGCAAACTCGCTGAGGGTGCACTTGCTCTTTTGTTTCACTGAGTAGTAGGGAAGGCAGGCATGTTAGCCCAGCATTTTTTTTTCAGAGAATTCACTAAGCACAATACCTATACCACACGAAAAACCAAGGTGCTTTCTCCTTGTGTGAAGAGCCCAGCAGCTGCAATGGGCAAGGGCAGGTGCTGGTGGTCAGAAGTGGCCAAAAGAAAAGGACAAGTGTCAACGGGCATCAAGGCTGTGAACTGGGAAGCTGGGGCTATAAGAATGGTGTGTGGTGTGTTTGAGAGGGAGGGAAAGATGGGGGCTGTAAACAGGTGGGGAGATTCATTTGAGAAGGAATGTCAAGTAATGTGGGACAAAGCCAAGAAATTAAATGGAAGATGGAGCATCATCTGCAGGAAGGACTGCCTTGGATGCATCGCAGGCAACAAAGACTGCTGTGCTTACAACAACTGTGGATGTTCCTAACCCAAGTTTCTTCTGTCCCAGGGGCTCCAAAGCTTCTTAACCTTCAGTTCCCACCCCACAATTCATCCTCTTTCTCTGGTCTCTGCTTACTTGACACCCCAGTATAATTCATAGCCCCTCGTCCTTTCCAAGAAGACACTCTGCCTCCTCTTTCGCTTTTGAATACAGGAACCCTATTCTTTCTCTAGAGATCAATTATAGGAAATAATCTAAGATTTTTAACTTTCACGATGCTTTTACCCACTAAAACCTACTTAATAAACATTAATATTTATTTCTATTGAAACCCATAAGGACGTCTTACAAAGCTGTACTTCCTCTTCATTTTTGTATTTAGCAGGTATGCAGATCACACCTTTCAGTAACTACCGTGTTTGAGTGATTTGATAGAATTTTAGAGGATTCACACAGAGTAGAAAGGAATAAAATAATGCATCAGCTTACCTATTTTCCTTGGTTTTCTGTGTTAATTCAATGCTGTGGAACATATTCTGTAGGACAGATTTCATTTAACATTTCTGGATTTGTTATGTCTTTGAAACTTCAAAAGATATTTATGAGTAGGGTAGCATGTTTCTAATTCATGTATAATCTTAAAAAAAAACTTTGAAAAACCTGTAAGACTGCAAATGGACAACAGCTAATGTTAAAGAAATTTCTAAAAGGACAAAAATACTTTTTAATGTATCTCATTACTGCATATAATTAGTTAAATTCTACGATCTTGACTGATGTTCTCACAATGACACAACTGTACCTGTTTGCCAAATGTTAGGAAACCCAAAAGCAACTGTTTCATGAAGTCTTGCCTGTTACCTATGTACATGGCTTGACTTTCTGTTAAATCCATAAATGTTCTAATTTTCTTAGTATTCCTGAGAAATATTTCAGACATGATTAAAAAAATACTTAAAAGTTCACACAATTAATAATAATGATGCATTTACTGCACATCAGTTACTCCAAGGATACCGATTTAGATGATATTCACCTCCTCAGCTGGACCTACACTCACTTCTGAAGCCCTGTCTGCCACCCCCCCTGAAAGTCCAGTCTATGAAGGAAGAACAAATCTTGCATAGGATTTACTATAAATTTCAGGCTGTGATGGCAATTTGCTACTGTGATTACTGTCATACCAAAACACAGAAAGTGAACACATACGTATTCAGGATGCTAGAAATGTTTTCTGTTATGAAAGGGGCTAGTAGAAAATAAATTCCTACTTCCAAAGGTTTTCTGATTCCTAATGTGTTATGTCCTCCTCATCTGGAAGGATGTAGGAGGTGTTCTGACCTAGGACAAACACACACTTACGTATGTCTGGATTACAACATTAGATAATTGCATTCAAATTGTGTTTCTCTTCACTGTTGGAAATAACAGCTTAAGCATACCGGGGTTCCTACTCCTTTCCAAGTTCACTATATAAGTCAGGTGAGCAGCATCTTGCACAAGGCAGTGTTTCACGGAAACCCTGACACATTTTGCATGTTATATGCATTTTGCTTTCTGTGATTACTTTTTTTTTTTTTTTTTTTTGACCATTACTGTCCTAAAGCAGCATTAACTGTGATAAAGGACTATTAGAAACAATCCTGAAATAAATTAGGACAATTTCCAACACCAGGTTCAGTATCTTATATCTCAAATCCACAAACGTAAGAACTCTGCTCACATTAGTGATGTCTGTACCAGATCACAGGTTCTACAGTTAACTTTATTTACTTGTGAAGTCTAATTTTGAAGTATGGGACCAGATGGTTCCGTATGGCTTATTTCTTATGATTTAAGAGAAAGAGAAGACAGGCTGTTCTTTGCCATTTCTCCTGCAGAAACTGATAGAAAGCCTCAAAGACCAACACAAGAACTTTCTGTTTCCACAGAACATTCTGGAGAAGAATGAAGAAGCGGGCTGAAAAAAAAATATTCACCTGTGACAAACAACTTCCGAGGAAATAGAAAAAAAAAAAAAAAACCAACAAAAACACCAGTTTCTGAGGCTTGTAGGAGGTCTGCAGTATAAAAAACTAATAATATGCACAGGTCTGGAACGCACCCAATGATGGACTGATGCTGCATATGGAAGAATAATTTGTGAAAGAAAAGCCCTCTTACTTGCTGGAGAAATTTGCTACCATTTTCTGTATTTTAGGACACCATTAAAAGGATTAATGAAACAAAACACCGAGTTTATTATTTATAGGATACCTAGAGATACAACATACAGAGAACAGCAATCTTTCCATATTATTTTCATTTTGATAAAATAATTTCACAGGAAAAGTACTCCGAGATTACAAATTACTTTACAGAGTGAAGACTTTTAAATGTAAAAACTGCCAGTACAGTTTGAAGCACAGTTAAGATTATTGCACAGTTGGGAGAGAGACAAGCAATGAACCTTAAGAATGAAAGCATATAAAAAGATCATACAGCCTAAAGAAAGCAACAAACATAAAAATATATGGGTTCTCCTGGAATCACTTTGTATATCTGGACAAGCATAAATTAGGTGAAGTGTTTCGGGTTTGATTCATAAAAGTAGCACATTCTAAAATTACACACACCTATGGTTCTAGTCATACACATAGATATAATAGATACATATTGCAATATACATGTTGTATACCACAATGTCATCCCGAAGACCTAACAATTTGAACAATTATGATCAGGTGCGTAATACAGGGAACTGCACACCAAAATGAAACAGAAGAATCAGTAACTACAACCTTCCCAGATAAGGGAACACATCTACATCACAGCCACTGCTCTGACTGCAGCAGAAGCAGACGTACATGAGCTCTAAGTTTTAACTAGGTTAGTGGGTACTGCTGGTTGTGACAGACACAGCTCAGGGAAAACTACAGAAGTCAAAGAATCTGGATAAATATTCAGGCAGCTGAGATTTTACTGTGCTCTACAATGCTGCAGATACAACACTAACAGCACACACACAAGCTAGTTTAAAGTTAGCTCAGATAAACCAGCTTCTCGAGGAAGTTACTTCTTCTTTTTATTTGACTAAGACTGTACCCCTTCTAGGCAACCCAAGGGAGAAGACAGGCTTTACATCACAACCTAAACCTTAAGGCTTAAAGTGAATTTCTTCCTTGGCTCAACCTATTTCCAGAGTTTTCATATTGAAGTTCTTGCTGAAAATGTCTTAATATTGTCATTGCAACTTTATTCAGTCTTTCTTTTTGAGCAGACACATACCAGTTTTGATGGGAGATGACACACTGCTGAGCTCCTTGGATTTGGGTAACAATCCATCATTCCTTTCAGCCCTGGATTTCTCAGGCACAGTAGGGACCCCAGTGATAACATTTGGTCTTTACAAAAATCATTTGTTAGCTAGCTACAACTTACTTAGATGCATCTTTGGAATTAAGTTGGGAATAACTTAATTGGGATGAGACTGCATGCTAATTCTGTCTCATAAGACCGCATTTCCAAATATTTGGTACACAATTACATCCTATTCTAGGATCAAAACCATCCATCTTCTCTAAACATTTTCTATATAAACTACAACAGCCACAGAAAGATGTACGTTGCTAAATAAAAGAGACTAAAAGATTGGTATGCAATGGTGTCAGACTTGATAGAGAAAAATACACAGAAGAAGAAGTTTGTGTGGCCAAGAGAGACAGACTAGAAAGGGTAAAGGTGAAGGGAGCACAATGTGGAGGGCAGATAAAGAAATAGAGCCAACAACAACAGATACAAAGCCAGCAGAAAGAATAAGGGAAAGGAGACCCCATGGAAGAAGAGCCAAAGCCAGCAGGTGGAAGGATTCACTGGGAACAAGAGGAGATAACCAATTTAAAGATTTAAAATAAATGCTCAAATTAATAAAACAAATTGTAATTTAGAGGTTAGTACTAGAAGCATCCATGGCCTCTTACTGGAAGCAGCCTACTCTGGGCAATGCTTTATTGCTACTACTCCTGAAAGACAGGCCATGTTAGTTTTGCTAATTAAACTCTAAATTGAACATCAAGCTTGAATTATTATAAATAACAATATTTAAACACTTCACACCATGCAATATAATAATAAATGTTATGTTCAGGGTTAAACAGCCCCACGGCTGCAAAGGCTCTATACAAAGTAATGCAAAGTGACTACAAAGTAATTTCAAGCCTAATGATGTAAAATCCACCCATTCAGATTCCCTTACGAAGAGAAGCTGCCCAATCTAATTCCTACAAATCACACTTAGCTTCAAAAGGATCTTCAGATTGTCTTCTGATAACTTAAAATATTTGCGCAGTTGTGTTGGAGAGGATGTACAGGGCATTTGTTTCTTTGATTGACTGGCATACTGCAGGATATTTAGAATTTTCAACACCATTGACTGTTTCTTTGTAGATTAGTTTCCACTATGCAGAATCAGCGACCTAGTATACTTCCTAAAATTTGCTACATACTTAACAGGGCCCACGTTAGACATTTTATGTATTTATATATATATATATATATATAAAAATAAATACATACAAGCTCTTCTTCTTTCTGTTCTAAGATCCCTAAAGAAAGAGAAACGACAAATCATTCTGATTGCACTCACTCTGCAGATAGAATCAATTATTTATGGAAATAAATAAAAGAAATAAGACAGAAACACCTTTCGTACCAAATAGCTGTCAGTTGTGACTGCTGTCATCAATTTTAAATAATTATTTCTCCTTTCTATACTTAACCAAATTGAATTCACAGTAAAATCAATTTAATATTTCAGGTAAAACCATATATATTTGTAAATACACATATATTTGGTTAGGGAACATTTTGCTTCCAGTGACATCATCTCCCTCGTCTTCTTTCATTGCACTGATTATACGGCATCTTTTATTCATAGTCTTCCACTATA
>NC_137585.1:78854846-78867346 GCF_963210335.1 Falco punctatus | reverse complement strand
AATATACTTTCCCTTACTAGTTCAACACCTGCTAATTTGCTAATACCTGCTCTGAAAGCCATATGAATGAACCTAACAGAATTTTGCCCCTTTTGAGCTTGTGATGTGAAAGCCTGTAACACTTCTGCATAAACTTCCAGAATTTAAACTTCATTTTTAAATCGCTAGGAAGCAGCATTTTTTCCTAATATGACCTGTGGTCAATTTAAATAACGATAAATGCAATCAGATGCAAGAAGATATTTAATATTTGTTACACAACAGTATTCCTTATGGCATCAGCTTTTGCCACAGGTGCACTAGTTGTGGATTTTTATGCCACTTTTTAATAAAAACTGTCTGTACAGTATGAAAAAATTATTTACTCTTTCAAGGAGTCAAAATGCACATTTCTAGTGGTTTAGTAAATAGAACTACTCTCCAACATACAGAAATATAAGTATTGTTAACACTTAAGACTTCACATAATAAACCCCCACCCCCGCTACCTTCCTCCTCCTTTTTAAATAATCACAAGGACAAAAAACATAAGAAAGCAAAACTTCTGCTTCTATAGCACAAGGATAAACTGAATGCTAACATCATGGTTTTGCTTTTGTAAATATTATTTGTATTTTCTATCAATGAAATGGTAGTGGTAAGTGATATGCTAAAAAAATAAAACTGCTTTGGAAAAATAATTTTAAACACAGTCAACTGAAACAGCTTCTTACCAATACATTCCCATAAAACATTTAAAAAGATTATCTTGGTAGAACTGACTTAATGAATACTCAAAATGCAAGCTCAAATCTACCCTGTAAAGCAATCATGGTTTTTTAGCAACTATTTTGACCTTAGTGACACAAACAATTAATTCTACAAACTTAATATCAAAATAAAATGCTACATCTAATGCAGAATAATCTTTCAATGTATTTAATCAAGGATATGCTTCTTCCATGTATTATACATTCTAGTATGAAACACTGATTTTAACAGACAAAAAAAAAAAGTGAAAACCTCAGAAGTGTATGCATGTACATATATGACAGAGAATGTCTTGTCGTAAGCCAGAAAAGGCAGAAGAAACAAGTCAGAGCAGATTACAGTTTGCATCCTATTTTAATAATAAAAATCTACATTCACTTTAGCAATATTTATAAACTGATAAATATCAACAGTCAGATTAAAAGTTGCTTATGTTCTAGTCATACATCTTCAAAGCCGACCTGGTGATTTGTGACAGCACCCAATCCATTTATCACCAAGTATATATTACAATATATTATAGAATACTGTCATTCTCTCTTGATAAACAGATGAGGAATAACTCCCTGATTCAAGCCAAACTTCTCATTTCTATATAAATATCACAACGTAGTTCATCAAGCCAATAACAGGACTGTCCAAACTCCTTATAATTGCTTGGAAAAACGTAACAAAATCTATTACTTTAGCTTAATTACTTTCTATAAATCCACCAATTTGTGATCATAATGCTTGAACAAGATGCAAATCATATATAACTTAAAATTTTAACTTAGTCCAGTGGCTCTTTGTACACAGTCTAAAATTCCTCATGTTTAACTTTCCCCAGCATACATCCATGCCACAGTGAAAACTTGTTTTGTGATTTTGATCAGCTGATATAACTATTCTTAAGCATTACCATCGCTTTATGTAGCTGCCCAGATGAGGGGAATATATTAAACCCAGCAATCATTCACTTATTTCCTTTGGAAAAGGCTACAATGAACTTGATTTGTTTATCTGAAAGCCCCCAATAAAACAACTCAGAGAAGCCAAACCCGGAATGTTAAACTATGACATCAGTACATTATATCTTGCACATATTTAAACAATAAAAAAAATCTTAAGAATAGTAACTGCAGGTACAATGGGGTCTGCTGTGTTTTTGTACTTGTCAAAGTTTGTTAGGCAAGTCACATATTAAAAATAACATTTTAGAGAGTTACAGTTTATTTAAGGAGTGCCAATAATGAAATCAGCTAACATTTTCCTCTTACATTGTATTTCAAAAGGCATCTGGTCAAAACCAGGAAAAAAAAAATAGAAAAAAGAATAAGAAAAGCAAAAGTAGCAGAAAGCTATGCCCATTATCTAAAGGACATCCTACTGCATGTTTACTACTGTTTATGTTTCACATCAACATATTTTATAGAAGGATTTATATGCCTAACTCAAGTTGTATTTAAATCCTATGGTGCAGACCCTACCATAAAATGCCTCTTGAGTCCTATTAACTGTACCCATGGTTTTACTTTGCCTGTCTGCTTATTTAAGATCTAATCACAGTTTTGAAGAAAAGATTGTCACTTCTAAGCCTGTCCCCTCAGAACCTGTCTGTTATTAGTACTCAACTGGATATTTTCATCTTCAGTTGTTATTCTCTGTGGTCTTTGCAAATGCTATCTACTGGAATCTGTGACTGTATGGACAAATTGGCTACAAATGCCTTGGACTGCTGCTTTGAGAAACATGTAAGTGGCACATTATTCTGTTGGTATTTTTCTGGTTTTAAGGTTTTCACTTAAATTTAGTCTTCTACACACTTTCACCAATTAAATACACTCTCTCTCAATAAAGATTTTTAAATGCTGTTAGAATCTGAACACCTGAATAAAGGTGATGGCATATTTTTCAATAAAAACAGTATTAGTATTTTCTATGTGTGTGAATATAACTAATTTTTTAACGAAAATAGTATATATACACCTTATACATATATAGAGAATAGAGTGTGTGTGTACATATATGTAGAGAGATGTAAACCTGCTAAGAACTTAATGAAGACACTGAAATCTGTATTTCCTCAGACTGTAATACTGTAAGTGCTCAATTGTTAAAACAGAATACACTTGAATTTGATGCAAGGCACAGATTTAAGCTTTAACAACTTCTCATATTTCCATCTGCAACTATTTAATTCTTCCACATTTTCTGTCACCATTTAAAATATTTAACTATAAATGTAGCTAGTATACACTGCTTAATTCAGCACTAAGAATGATTCAATTTTAAGAGCTATTATGACCTGTTATTTCAGAGGCCCGTACACATGCAATTTATCTATCATGTTAAAACATGTTTCTATAAAACAGGACTTTTATAATAGTTTATATTATGGGAGACAACTTTCCTTCCATTAATGCAATACCTGACATTGTAATGAAAACCCTAGGTATTTAAAAACGAAGGGTCTGAACTCCGAAGGTGCTGAGTGGCCTCAGCAGATGAGAGGACCAAACACTGAGGACTTTCAGGAGTTCAGAGCAGGTACTGGCACTCTGCAGAATCAGACCCCAATTGTTTACTAAACAAACCATCTGGGCTTCACTGCACTAGTATAATCTGCATCCCCTGATGGGGAGGCAACTCTTTAGGTAGACAAAATAGAAAGAAATATATTTATGCAGGGTTTAAAAGGAAAAGAAATCCTATACAGTAACAAAAATTAATTGATTGCATCTCAGATGGTGTCAGCTGTCAGACAACGTTTTCATTTTACAGTTTTAAACATAAAAGCAGTTCTCCATTAACTCGTTGAGAAAAGACAAACTTAAAAAAAAAAAAGAAACCAAACGTTTTAAAAGTGAGAATGGAAACATACCTACAGAAAAGCTGCTTCTCTCTTTTCCCATATTTTCCAAACCACACATCCAAATCACACTCACACACAAGGCACACACAGACAGGCACAGGCTCTTTTTTTTTTTTTTTTTATTTCAGTGGTTCCGAACTAACCAGCATTTTTTATTGACACCTATGACAGCAAAGCATCTTTATTGTGAGAAGTCACTCTGGTCCCTTCACCCCAGCTCCGACTTCGGAACAATTCATGGCAAGCGAAGCGAAGTCTCAAGTAATGTGGCCCTCTGGTGGAAAGCTCTGCATCACGTCCTGGGCGACCGAATCGCACAGTAAACTAACAGATTCTGAAAACATGCACTGCAAGGGTTCGGCACAACTTTTGTAAATACACTGCGGGATTTTAATCGCCAGGCGAGCGCGGTGGTGTGCAGCAGGATCAGCAAGATGTTGCTGCCACAAAACCGGGAGCCTTGCATTTCAGCATGAACATGCACAAAAACAACAACAAATCATGCCCCACACCCTTCTCTTGCACGACACTTCACGCTCAGCACGCACGGAGGGTCTGCAGAAGGGTTCCCATCCGAAAACAGTCCTTTATTTGTTTAAAAACAAACAGGAAGCAAAACAAACTTACCTGCTGTTGTTGCAGATGCAGCAGTTCTACTGTGCTTACTTCAGTGCTCGTGTCACCACTTGATCTTCCATCTCTGCTGCCAGCATCTAATTGGCTGCTTAGAGTGCTCATTCCATTTTGATTCATTGAACTGTTGCTTATTGTCTCTGTCGCAGATTCCTGCATCATGACTTAATACCTAAAAGTGATTAAGAAGTATCAATTAACACACACGTTACACCTTCACACTTCCATTATCAAGATGTCCCTCTCTGCCAATTACACAGACAGCATCTTTAGAAGAAGAAAAAAGCCTCGCGGAGCCGTTTACCAAGAAATGCGATGCAAACTCTGCTTTCATACAGCTACTAATCATCGGAATTATGGTTTCTATAAGCAATCTTTGTGTGCCTACATTTAACGGCCAAAATAACACACCATGCACGCAGCATGGTCAATAGCATTTATGAACGACTACATTTTAAAGTCTACCTATAAAACCAGTTTAAATGAAGGCACGATTTCACACACTACTCTATATTTCCTATTATCTAGCTTTGACAACCATGGATGACTATACAGCCTTATTTAAAATATTCACTATCTTGATTCTGTCAGAATTTTACAGCATATCTTATGCAAGGCTGTTGTTTAATGATGCACAGCTAATCATACAAAATTAAAATTTTGTAAGGGTGTTACAAATCATATGGTATCAACCAATGATAAATAGTATAATGGGCTTCTCCTTTTTTGTGACTAAATAAAATTTTGCCTTGGAGGCATTTTAAGAAAAAGCTCCTGCTGCAAACACGTCAGATATTGCCTATTTTTTTAATCAAACGGCTGATATTCATTTATTTTTCTGACATTTAAAACATTTAATACTGTCCTTCCTGGGAAGTAATTAAGCTTATGCATGAGCAGCAATCAAACTGTTCACTTGAAGATGACTTAAAACTCAATTTTAACATAGGCAAATAAATGAAAGATATAAAATTAATTTTCCAGGCATGTATTAGATATGAAAGCTGGAAATAAAATCTATCAAGAATATCACTAATGATTGTGCTAAAAACAGCATAAATTATGCATATTACCTTCTCTACAGTAATAAATGTTTTATCATTTTCACTGCATAAATATACTGTACTTTCAGGATAGCAATGAGATGTCCTGCCAAGATCAGTTGAAATCTTTGCAGTAAATAAAGAATCAACGTGCCCTTACAAACCAGAATTTCAAGGCGCATTTTGTATCTGTAATATGGAAAGGTCAACGTCTCTTCTCAGAGCCACCAAAGTCCTCTCCTGCTCTCACAGGGTCAGAATGGACCTCACTTTCCTTCAGCCTCCCTCCCGACGCACTGAAAGAACCCCTCCAACAACCTGGCTGATCTGTGACTTTAAAAGACACCTCTGACGGGAGAGTGTAAGCAAACTCGGAAAAGAAACAAAGCTTGCTGCTTAGCCTAATTACTGAACTTAGTTATTTGTTCCCTTGCAAAGTATGAGCAATAGCCTTTCACTGAAAAAAAAAAAAAAAAAAAAAAAAACAACAAAAAAAAACCCACCAAAAAAACAAACACACAAAGCAGGAAGAGGATCATTACAACTTCAACTATGTGCACGGGATATTAATCAAAATGCTGCATGAATTAACACAAACAAGTGCCTAAAAGATAAAGTAAAAGTATATGTTGTGTTAGGAAAGTTAAAATAGTAAAAGATGAGTTATTTAAAGATGGTCTGGTCAAAAATAAACAGGATGCAAAAAACCCAAACACAAACACAGTTAACATAAAGGAGGGCAGCTGTTATAGACCAGTAAACAACAGCAGCACCAGATGTGTTTAGAAAGAAACAGTCCTTCTTAAACACTCTTACGAACATCAGCGAAGAAAAATAATAGAAATGGAAAATGTGATACATGCAGTGATGAATTTTACAAGGCAAAAACAAAGCTAATACTCTTTTCTCAGATTAGGCAGCTAATAAGTATTCAAATTAGGCATAAATTTTACATGTACAATGTTTAAAATATTCAGAGAAAAGGGTCTGATTGCCCTTAGTAGTTATATGAAAATTCTAATGCGGGTATGCCACAACTGTGGGAGCAGGCAGCCCTTTCTGATTTTTACAATATTTACTTTCAATAAAAAGACATGTATATCAGAGTGGAAATCTATTTAAAACACTTCATCAACTGTATCGTTACAAGGATTTGGAAATTCGGGAAATTCAAACATTAATCCTCTTTTAGTCAAACAAAGATTTAACCAACAGACAGGTTCATCTTTAACAGAGTCGAACGTTAGACAATAACAGTGGTACATTTAGCCAAGCGCATTAAAAGGGTAAAGGGGTGTAAATGTTAGATAATCAAAACATTACAAAACACTCAGAAATTTAATAAATAAATACATCAGCCGCCCCGTTTTTTACTTCCTTTTGACTCTTTCATTACAGTTAGCAGAGAAGGGTTAAACATCTTGCAGTTCATATTAACCAAAAGGGTTTTATGTCTTGTGGATTTTGTATCCTTGCAAAGTCCCAGAGTGTAGTTCAAGCTCTGCATTTTAAGTTCGAGTGTCTGTGAGCCAGCAGAATTGGCTTGAACATAACATGACCAGTAACACTACTCTGGCAACAGAAAACAACAAATCCGACCCAACAGCTGCATACAGAGAGAATAAAACGATACAGTATCAATACTAGAAAGGGTAACTTTTTTGGAAGTACAATGCAAGAAATACTAAAGAATTCAGATGAAGAAGGAAGAGTCCCTAGAATTAAATGTTAAAAAAAAATAAAAATGTTTTTCTAGTTGTAAAAGGGTATTTTTAAAAAGAAAACTGAAACATTGGCCTGAGTAACGCTCTGTGTTGGCTGTCCACAGCCCCATTCTCAGTGCTGGCAGCTAAAAAAAACCTCTGCTGGTAAAAGCAGGAGCACAGAATCTTTTTCTTTTCTCTTGCATACAGACACACACGTATGCACGTATACCTATACACACTTGCGTGTATGTACTATCAACTCTAAACCCTAATTAAAGCACTGAAAACATGTAAACGAGGACCATTTCTGGTATCTATGTATCAGTAATTTCAGTCATTGGTGGCAGAATAATTTGAACCTGCAATATCTCACTGAACAAACTTACGTACTTTTCCCTTGCTTTTACAACCATAGTGCAGGTTGTTAGCATAATAATCATAAATAAATACAAAGGAAATACGATGACTGCCAGATACTAAGGCTGAAAGTTTAGTATTTCAAATAGGACAAGAAAAAATATACAGGTCCCTGTTTACACCTATTTATACACATTCACGCTAACTAATCCTTCTCTTTTTCTCTTGCTGTCACACTCGCTGTCAGTCATGAACGTGCCTACACAGGCACGCAGGCACACATGCACCCACATTCACAGACAGATACATTTACTAGCACCTACTTCTGCTGTGATTCCCAAACTCTTCTCACCAAAGGTGAGACAGAAGCTCTGCTACCGGGTATTTTAAAAAAAGCATGGGGAAAACATTTGCTGCTCTCTGCAAGATAGAATGAAATTGTAAATTATTTTAGTATGTGGTTGCGCTGCAGGTTGAATGCCTAATTCTGCCAGGGTAACCAAGCAGTCACCCATATAAAAAAAAAAAGAAATACCGGTCCTGCGAAGTTAGAAGCTACAGATTTACTTTTCTCCCCTGCAGTAAACTGTACATTTTCTGTGCGCCCTCACGTGCACGCGCGTGTTTTAAGCCGGCAAGTCACTGTACAGATACTTATTCTCTACACCACTTCCCTTTTGAAACATTAAACTGACACTGGAACTGACTGCACAAGATTGCATTTTCTCCTCCTAAACAACTTGAATTGAAAGGTTACTTAGTGTAACAATATTTACTTGCAGAATTGTGTTGTTACCAAGGGTATAATGGATGGTGGCTATGCAGGTTTACGCAAGAATGAGTGAAGCATGAGGCATTAGCCATGTGTTTGACATGTTTCAAATTGCTATAATCCAGCATTAAACACACCCAGCAATTCATGCCATTTCTTGCAGCCATAATCTTGAATAAAGCGTGCAAAACCACTTATTATATAAATTAGTATATGACTCCCTGTTATAGTCACAACAGTGCTTTTGTGTTTATTTTGCATCAAGATGTGGTCTTTTATTTGTACAAATAGCAGGATAGAGAGACGTAGCTCAATTAGACCTCCTCACTTTATGATAGGGTGTACCGAACGCCAGGCTGGCAGGGTGCGTTTTGCCCTGCCAGGTACGGGTTCTGCGGCCGCCCCGGCTCCCGGTGCCAAGGGCTGCGGCCGTCGTTCCCCAGGTCGCCGGCTGCGCCGCCGCCATACCGGGAGGCGGGAGCGGGTGCGCGGTACCGGAGCTGCCGCCAGGGGGCGCCGCAGGGCCGGCAGCCCGCCCCGCCCCGCCCCGCCCCGCGGCTAGCAGGCCGTGCCCCACCCGTCCCCCAGGCGCCACCGCCGCGGGCTGCGGGCCCCAGCCCAGCGCTGCCAGGTGCCCCTCGACGGCGCTTTTCCACGTGCTGAAGCCAAGGAGAAGCTGGTCTCCAGCTGCCGGCTGGCCCCGGCCCCCCGGCTGTGATGCCGTGGGCGCGCTGCATGTCTCCCCCCAGTGCTGGAGACACGGAGGCCAGCAGCCACCGTCGCAAACCACCTACAGAATGCAGGGCGGCTGCCCACCCAGCTGTGGGGTGAGCCCCCTGAACCAAGGCAACACCCCCTGGCTGGTCCGTAGCCCTGCGCTGGCGTTACGGTGCCCGTGTGGCTTGATCCCAAGCTGTGACACTCGGCACCACAAAGCGGCCGGCCCTCAGCGCGCCCGGGCATTTTCCATGTTTCACTTCCTAAGACACAGCCCAAACTTCACCCTTTTAAGACGTAAAAGCAGAGGTGAGGAGCTAGGCTTAAATAATGCTAACTTTTGTGCTCTGCTGGAATTAATTCATCATTGACACAAGGCACAAAGCATCTGAAGTCTTGCGCTGGTATGCTAAAAGTCTTTAATACTTAAGATTGCCTAATAAATCAAAATGCCAAATATGAAGGACATAGCTGAATGTGTGAGAATAAAAAAATTAGACAAGCTAAGAGAACATTTGTAAAGGTGGGGTTTTTTTTTCCTCCCCACTTTATCTAAAACATTTAGCTTTCGAAACTCAAGTTAAGCAGAGACATAAATTACTTCACTGCATACTTGTTAAATATGTTAGTAAATGAACATGATTAAAACACTAATCAGGTAAACTGCTACTGAAATACTGTAAAGTCAAGTCTCTATATTAAGTTTAATACACTACTATCTACTCAAACAAGTTTTCTCTGTAAAAATGTAAAGCGTGCCCAAACACCGTGTGCTGCAAGGTCTTTCTTTGAGGAGAACGGAGCTTCCAGTTGTAAGTTACAAGACGTCTCTTAGCATAATTGGAAAGCATACATATCACAACTCCATCAGTGAGCAAAGTCAGCATCTTTGATGAGAAAACCTAGAAATTTCATGGTTAAAAAAAAAAAATCATCTCTTCAAAGCCAACTAATCATTTTACTATTTAGAATACCTTAACAAGCGAAGATGGTATTTCTGAGTTCAAACAGTTAAAAAAATGGCTCAAAAGGGCAGCGATGGGACAACAATGTCTGGATCAGAACACAAAAAGCACTGCTGTTGTAAAGAATTCAAGCTGTAGTATCAAACTTTTAAGTGGACACTCATACAGCAGGTCTCTGAAGGCCATTTTTGAACACAGATACATAATACCATTGACAACTGATTTTTTTGCAAATTACCAAAGATGCAATTTATTTACTAGAGAGAAGAGCCAGGAGCTCAGCATCCCCCCATACTCACACACACACACTCTCCTCCCCACCCCCTGCCCCTGCCCCTGCCCCAGTCAGGTAAAGAAAATGCACATCCTTCCTGCAGCATTCTGTCTTAACAGGTGCACTTGGCTGGCATGGGAAGGCTTAAAGAAATCAGATTAATCGTTTTGTGCTAAAGTTAACTGCAACTGGAAAAACAAGCATTGCCTAAAATATTTATCTTTGTACTATAAGCTGTGATTTTTTCCACCATCTGTGTACTACAGTTTATTTATATATCAGATGTTTAAATGAACATCCTTTCAACTGACTGGCACAAACAGTCAGATAAAGGTATTGAAGGTAGAGTATCATATTCAATCTTAAACTAAAAGCTACCCTGCATTTTAAAGGCTGTATATTTTCCTTTCACACCATCTGAGTTCCTCAGGACTAATAAAAATAGTAGGTCAGTCCCAGGCACAGTAATGTATCTGCTTTCTAAAATTCAGGAATATGTTGTCAAACTCATGCAATTATTAAACAGTTCACTTCCCCCAACAGCAAGTAAGGTCTAATTAATTTGCACCTGCTCTTTATTTTTGCTTGGTGGAAAAAAAAAAACCCTATGAAGGGCAGTGTTACCTCCACATGAGTAGTTTGTACACTATTGTAAGATGTGTACCTTACGTATATAGGATAGTGGCAAAAGCCTGCTAAAGTGCATTACTACAGCCCACACAGAAATGAGCAGCCAATTTCAGGGTAAGATTCTTATTTGAGCAACTACAGCTTGGGAAACCCCACCTTGGAAAGCACACTCCTCTCACACACACCCCCACCCCCCACCCCACCACCTCCCCTCTCTCTTTGCCAGTTTAAAAAAAAAAAAAAAAAAAAAAAAAAAAAAGGCAAAAGGCAGCAGCTCTCCAAGCTCTTGAGAGTAGGGAGACTTTATTACAGTCAATGGAGAATTTAGTAGTGAGAAAGCATTAGGGCAGTAGGAAATAATTAGAACTGTGAGAGCTAGGGAAGACCTGCCTAGCAGGCAAATTCCCTTTAAAAAAAAAAAAAAAAAAAAAAGGAAAAAAAAAGCTTCTTACTGAGTCTGTAGGGCTTGCAAACTGCAAACCCAGGCCCAATTTTTGTATCTTTTTTTTTTTTTTTGAGGAGCTTGTAACAACTATCCTGATATTTCCCCTCCCATGACCTTTGAATATCGCAACAGTACCTTCACCTCACCACACAGTCTTTGTTTAACTCTCATGCTTGCTTGACTTCTCACCCAGGCTCCTGCTCAAAGCCTCCCTTCACTCCCTTAATTCTTGAGGGTTTTTTTTCCCCCTCCATAAACTAATTTTTCCATAGATAATCTTTCTAGAGATTTCAGCACTTTCTGCTTAAAGGGTTATCTTTTTTTTTTGGTGCAAAATATGCCTTCAATTCTTCTCTTCACGAGATCCACCCTTGCCTTCCCACTGGATGGCCCATAGGAGAGGTGGTACACCAAAAGATATGTCTTTTATGGATTCCAACTTACTGAAAGCTTGAATAAGCTTCAAAGAGGGATAAAGTTGAAAATCTGTATTTTTAAGATGAGCCCTCAAAAGCTTACACCCTCAGTTTCAAAGCCCCAGCCAGTATGTGATTGCATCTGTAGCTTTCATTGACTACAAATGGTCCGATCACAAATTTTCTTCTACATACCTAGTGATGTCTGAAAAGCCACCAGACTAACATTTGGCGTTCCCAAGTTTTGCTCTTCCTAATTTTCTACATTTAGATTTCCTACATTAACTTACAGCCTCATGCTGATAAACTTAACATGTACTAAAATTACATCCAGCAAAATACTCATGTAAAATAGATGGTATCAGGTAGACATAGCACACTTACAAAACAAGAGCAGTGCCAAACTGCATCTCTTGCTCTGGACTGCTGAAATGGTCAGGGTGCTGGCTAGAAACGTACATACACTAAATAATAGGTCAAAAACACCTGTAATAGCAAATACTTCCTTCAAACAATCCCAACTTTTGGCAGATATTTTAAAGGAATAATTCGTCACTTCAAGAAGTCCTTGTCCAAGATCTTAAGCTCAGCCCTGTTCTTGCAAATTTAACCAATGCCAATACAGTTCGAAAAGGCATGTCAGAAATGCTGCCAACCACTAAGGAAAATATAAGGTTTACTATAATTTTATGGAATAGATGCAGATAAGCATGTTTTAAATACATGCTGATTTCTGCAGCTAAACACTTATGTTACATGACTTACATGAAGTGATGCAGACATATGCAAATAAGAAGAAAAACATCTAAAGTAATTAAAATAAAATTCTAGGGGGAAAAAAAAGAGTTTGGAGGATTTACATTCAAATGTCCTTCCCTGTTTCTTTTTATAGGGCACACCTTTGTTCAGTCTTTTTTATAAGTATTTTTTTCACAGAA